>NC_045957.1:116790208-116817496 GCF_010909765.2 Amblyraja radiata
AGCATCCTTAGTCAGGATCGAACCCGGGTCTCTGGCGCAGTAAGGCAGCAACACTACCGCTGCGCCACCGTACCACCATGGAACCTGAGTGGCAACTTTTTTATTCAGAGGGTGGTGAGAATATGGAACAAGCTGCCAGAGGAGGTAGTTTAGGTTAATTCATTGTCACGTGTACCGAGGTGAAATGAAAAGCTTTTGTTGCATGCTAACCATATAACCATATAACCATATAACAATTACAGCACGGAAACAGGCCATCTCGACCCTTCTAGTCCGTGCCGAACACTATTCTCCCCTACCAGGCAGTGGAAAGACAATACATGACAATACATGATTACAATTTGCAGTGTACAGATACATGATAAAGGGAGTAGCGTAAATAATGTTTTGTGTCAAGATAAAGTCCAATAAAGTCTGATTAAACATAATCCAATGAGGTAGATAGAAGTGTGTAGGAAGGAACTGCAGATGCTGGTGTAAACCAAAGATAGACACAAAATGTTGGAGTAACTCAGAAGGGGACAGGCAGCATCTCTGGAGAGAAGGAATGGGTGACGTTTCGGGTCGTGACGCGTCTTTAGACTAGTCAGGGGAAAGGGAAACGAGAGATATAGATAGTGATGTAGAGAGATATAGAACAATGAATGAAAGATATACAAAAAAGTAACAATGATAAAGGAAACAGGCCATTGGTAGCTGTTGGCTAGGTGAGAATGAGAAGCTGGTGTGACTTGGGTGGGGGAGGGACGGAGAGAGAGGGATTGAAGGGGTTACTTCAGATAGCGAAATAATTTCTCTAAAATAGAGAAATAATATTCATACCATTGGGTACTTTGAAGTTAGAGAAATCAATATTCATACGACTGGGTACTTAAAGTTAGAGATGTTTTTCTCCAAGTGACCCAAACCATCACCGATCCATGATCTCCAGAGATGCTGCCTGACCCGCTGAGTTACTCCGGCACTTTGACTCTTTTTTTTTTTTTTGGAACCAGCATCTGCAGTTCCTCGTTTCCACTTAAAAGCCATTCCAGGTTTACAACTTCTGGCATGTACTTTGGAATAAAACAAAGCATTCCAGTCACTCAACACAGAAACAGACCTTCACACCAAACCTCACTGATTACAAGAACATGTGTAATTTTAGCTGATACGATGATGGAAGGAATTAATACAGATTTGCATATGATGGAAATTTTAAATAGGAAATGAAAATGCTGGAAATATTGATCAAAATGTTTTAGGTTCAGATTCAGATTCAGAAAACTTTATTGTCTGTCGTAACAGAAAATCTTTTTTGACGTGGCTCAACATACAACCAGGACAATGTACTGATAAGCAGTCATACAACACAGATTTCTGCGAGCACACACAGTGTGTATAGATCTTAAAAGCAAGTATAAAGATTAGAAACTATAAAAATAGACAAGATAAAAGTTGTGGATACGTGTAAAGTGACAGTGCGTCAGGGTTAATTTGTCCCTTGTTCATTTTTTATGCCAGAAGTTGAAAACTTAAGCTTACAAGTTGCCAGAGGAGGTAGTTGAGGCAGTTGCAACGTTTAAGAAAATCAACCAAGTACATGGATAGGACAGGTTTAGAGGGATACGGGCTTTAGGCAGGTGGGTCTAGTGTAGATGGGACATATTGGTCGGTGTGGGCAAGTTGGGCTGAAGGGCCTGTTTCCACACTGTATGACTCTATGAGTCTAACTTGGGGCGGAAGATTGCAACCTTCACGTGGTCCGCCCTGTTTCGACAAATGTAATCAACCCAGCATGCACAATCAAATGAGATCAAATAGAACAAGTTGCCCTACAACGTTAGGCTGTGCACGCCATATGCAAGAAGAAGAAGAAGTCTAACTTGACAAATAATTTTTGATCTGAAACAGAAACTCTGTCTATCCAAAAATGCTTCTTAAAATGCTGAATGCCTCCAACATTTTCATAATTTTCTTTAAGACAGGAATATTAATTACAAATGAATACATTTCAAACTAAAACAAAAGAAAGTAATAGACTCCAGATTCAGGGACAGTTTCTTCTCAGCTGTTATCAGGCAACTGAATCATCCTACCACAAACAGAGAGCATTGCTGAACTACTAACTACCTCTTTGGTGACTCTCGGACTATCTTTGATCGGACTTTGCTGGCTTTACCTTGCAGTAAACGTTATTCCCTTATCATGTATCTGTACATTGTAAACAGCTCGATTGTAATCATGTATTGTCTTTCCACTGACTGGATAGCACACAACAAAACCTTGACGGGGGGGGGGGGGGGAGTGTCAATGAGGGGGTTTCATTGCACCTCGGTACATGTGTCAATAAGCTAAACTGTTCAACTGCTACTTGCCAGAAGTTGTAAACCTGGAATGGTGATTAAGTAGAAAAAAGGAACTGCAGATGCTGGTTACCAAAAAAAAGTGACAAAGTGCTGGAGTAACTCACCAGGTCAGGCGGCATCTCTGGAGATCATGGATAGGTGACATTTCGGGTCGGGACAATTATTCAGGCACAAGTACTTTTTCTTTTAAGTATTTCCTTTTAATAATTTAATATTCTGGTATGGTAGGGAAATACTATTAAGTATTTCTCTACTGGAATATATTAAGAGCTCATTGATTTTTTACAAATGGTGTTATAAAGGAATGCATGCTAACATAGAACATAGCATAGTTACAGCATCGGAACAGGCCCTTCAGCCCACAATGTTTGTGCCGAACATGATGCCAAGTTAAACTGATCTCACCTGCCTGTACATGATCCATATCCCTCTATTCCCTGCATTTCCACGTACCCGTCTAAAACACTCTTAAACACCACAATTCCTGGAAATATATTGCATGCCCCCATCAATCTCCGTGTAAAAAAAACTTGCCCCGCTCATCTCCATTTTACTTCTCCTCTCTCACCGGCATGGTGGTAGAGCTATTGCCTCACAGTGCCAGAGACCCAGGTTCGATCCTGACTGAGGGAGCTTGCCTGAACACAGTTTGTACGTTCTCCCCATGACCTGCATGTGTTTTCTCCGGGTGCTCCGGTTCCCTCCCCCACTCCAAAGACGTAGAGTTTTGTAGGCTAATTGGCTTGTTAAAATTGTAAAATTATCCCCAGTGTGTGTAGGATAGTTTTAATGTGCTGGGATCGCTGATCACTGGTCGGTGCCGAAGGTCCTGTTTTCACGCTGTATCACTGAACCAAACCAAATTAAACTAAACCAAACCTTATAGCTATGGACATTTCCACCCTGGGAAAAGGCTCTGACTGTCTACCCCATCTATGCCTCACATAATTGTATATACTGCGATCAAGTCTCCCCTCAACTTCCGACTTTCCGGAGAAAACAATCCAAGTCTATCCAATCTCCCCCTGTAGCTGAAACCCTCTAACCCAAGCACCAATCTGGTAAACCTCCTCTGAACCCTCTCCAAAGACTTCATATCTTTCCCTAATGGGGCAAGCGGACCTGCACACAATACTCCAATTGCAGCCTAACCAAAGTCCTAAAGAGCTGCACTAAATCAGTTCAGGAACAGCTTCTTCCCAACAACCATCAGGTATTGAACACTACAAACTCCAACTTAACTCCAAGCATCAATTTACCTTTGATGCACTAGAGACTTTGGGCTTTGTTTTTTTTTTGCACTATTTCAGATTTTTTTAGACTTTAGATTTCCACGTTGGTTCTATGTTTAGTTTTTCACGAGTAGTGGCTCTACTCAATAACCAAAAATCTGTAGCCTATTTTTGTTCTGGTATTTTATTTAATTCACATGTTTAATCGATAATGTTTTATTATTAATGTTTAATGTTTTATGTGTCATTCCTAACTGACACTGTATGTCATGTTGTCACGTGCGGGCGGAGCACCAAGGCAAATTCCTTGTATGTGAATACTTGGCCAATAAACCTCTTCTTCATTCATAGATTTTACTTTACTTTAGAGATACAGCATGGAAACAGGCCCTTCGGCCCACCCCACCGACCAGAAATCCTACACAATAGGGACCCTTTACAATTTTTACCAACGCCAATTAACCTACAAACCTGTACGTCTTTGCGGTGTGGAAGGAAACCTGGAGAAACCCCATGCAGTCACAGGGAGAACGTACAATCTTTGTACAGACAACACCCGTAATCAGGATCGAAATTCTAAAGAGTTGTGGAAGCAGCCCAGACCATCACACAAACCAACTTCCTTTCTTTTGACTCCATTTATACCTCATGCTGCCTCGGCAAGGCCAGCAGCATAATCAAGGACGAGTCACGCCCTGGCCACTACAGATTCAGGGACAGTAGCTTCCCAGCTGTTATCAGGCAACTGAATCATCCTACCACAACCAGGGAGCAGTCCTGAACTACTATCTACCTCTTCAGGACTATCCTTGATCGGACTTTGCTGGATTAACTTTGCACTTAAAGTTATTCCCTTATCATGTATTTATACATTTGTAATGGCTCGATTGTAATCATGTATTGTCTGTCTGCTGACTGGATAGCACGCAACAAAAGATTTTCACTCTACCTTGGTACACGTGACAATAAACTAAACTGAAGAATTCCGTTGTTCCATTTCGGTACTTATAACAATAGAACACTCTCTTCCCTTGAAGGTAGACCCAAAAAACTGGAGTAACTCAGCGGGACAGGCAGCATCTCTGGAGAGAAGGAATGGGTGACATTTCGGGTCTAGACTCTTCTTCGGACTCTTCTTCCCTCCAGAGATGCTGCCTGTCGGGCTGAGTTACTCCAGCATTTTGTGCCTACCTTCGATTTAAACCAGCATCTGCAGTTCTTTCTGACTCTGTTCCCTTGACTCTCTTCTCCTGAAGAAAGAAAGATGGAATGTGTAAGAAGGAACTGCAGATGCTGGTTTAAACTGTAGACTCAAAAAGGCAGATGGAATCTCAGTTTAATGTCTCTTCCTTGCAGAATGCTTTGGGCAATGTGACTGTGTCAATACTGCTTTGAAGTCTAGATGATTGCTTCTCAAGTAACATGGGACTTGCCAGCACAGGTTTACTAAGTAATGTTGTACTTCTAAATTAAACGCTCAACAAAAAATGTAAGTCTTTGTTTATGCTCACCTCAATTTGTGCTTTTTCATTACATTGTAATCTACTTGTCTATATTTTGGCATCTATTGAGACTTAACTAAATTTATATTTACTTTATCTCTAATTAATGTTAAATATATATTTTAACTTCACCATTGCTTTGAATAGTAAATCAGTTGCCATTTTTATGTGATTCCAACTATCGGTTATGAAGCACCCTCATTTCACCAACAGAGACACGATGGTTGGCACGGTGGCGCAGCGGTAGAGTTGCTGCCTTACAGCGAATGCAACGTCGGAGACCCGGGTTCGATCCCGACTATGGGTGCTGTCTGTACGGAGTTTGTACGTTCTCCCCGCGACCTGCGTGGGTTTTCTCTGAGATCTTCAGCTTCCTCCCACACTCCAAAGACGTACAGGTTTGTAGGTTAATTGGCTTGGTAATTTTAAAATTTGTCCCTAGTGTGTGTATAGGACAGTGTTAATGTGCGGGGATCGATGGTCGGCGTGGACCCGGTGGGCCGAAAGGGCCTGTTTCCACGCTGTATCTCTAAACTAAACTAAACTAAACGAAACTACGGGTGCTGTCTGTATGGAGTTTGTACGTTCTCCCTGTGACCTGCTTGGATTTTCTTCAGGTGCTCTGGTTTCCTCCCACACTCCAAAGGCGTACAGGTTTGTAGGTTATTTGGCTTCGGTAATAAATTGTAAATCTCAGTGGCATTGCAGATATGCTTTCAGTTGGAAGTGTTACTTTTGAAGTTTAGTTTTAGTTTAGAGATACAGAGCAAAAACAGGCCCTTCGGCCCACCAAGTCCCTGCCGACCAGTGATCACCCCGCCCGCTAGCACACTAGGGACAATTTACAATCTTTACCGAACCCAATTAACCTACAAACCTGTACGTCTTAGGAGTGTGGGAGGAAGCCGGAGCACCCAGGGAAAACCCATGCAGTCACGGGGAGAAAGTACAAACTCCGTACAGACAGCACCCGTAGTCAGGATCGAACCCAGGTCTCTGGCTCTGTGAGGCAGCAACTCTACCGCTGCACCACCGTGCCGCCCTAAATCTGCCCTGTATCTTGATGATTTGCCATTGTCAGACAAATGGACACAAATAAATGCTAGGATGTTAGGCACGGTGGTGCAGCGGTAGAGTTGCTGCATTACAGCACCAGAGACCCATGTTCGATCCTGACTACGGGTGCTGTCTGTACGGTGTTTGTACGTTCTCCCCGTGACCTGCGTGGGTTTTCTCCGGGTGCTCCGGTTTCCTCCCCCACTCCAAAAACGTACAGGTTTGCAGGTTAATTGGTTTCTGTAAAATAGTAAATTGTCCCTAGTGTGTGTAGGATAGTGTTAGTTTGTGGGGAACGCTGGTTGGTGCAGACCTACAGGGCCGAAGGGCCTGTTTCCGTGCAGTATCTCTAAACTAAACTGAACAACTGGATCTCCGGGATGTCCGGTTTCCTCCCACACTCTAAAGACGCATAGGTTTGTTTGTTAATTGACTATGGGTGCTGTCTGTACGGTGTTTGTACATTCTCCCCGTGACCTGCGTGGCTTTTCTACGGGTGCTCCAGTTTTCTCCCACACTCTAAAGACGTACAGGTTTGTATGTTAATTGATTTCGGTAAATTAGTTCATTGTCCCTAGTGTGTGTAGGATAGTGTTAGTTTGTGGGGATCGCTGGTCGGCCCGGGCCTAGTGGGCCGATCGGTCTGTTTCCACACTGTATCTCTAAACTAAACTGGAAAATTTCTCTTTGCCTGTTGTGTGCTGGTGCGGCCAGGCAGTGTGAGTGGTCTGGTCTCCAGAGCACTGAGAGGCCACCCTATCTCTGAACCTCTGCCAGATGAAGACACCGCTGTAAAAACATGTCAGTTGCTATCACATTATCGGGCTCAGTGACTCTTCAACGCTAGCTGCTGCGATAAGGGAAACCAGAGACTCCTGGCTCCCCATAAAAATAAACAAAAAGCCTTTGCAGTTAATCAAGGCGATAGTTTGATCTCGAAAAGAAAAATACCACTGGTGACACTGCCGACTCAAAAGTTGAGACATTCCAGTTAAGGGACAGTGAAAAGGGAAAAAAATATGTTTAATTTAGATTAGTTTAGAGATACAACATGGAAACAAGCCCTTCGGCCCACCGAATCCGCACCGACCAGCGATCCCCGTACACCAACACTACCCTACACACACTGGGGACAATTTTTACATTTAGTAACCAAGCCAATTAACCTACAAACCTGTACATCTTTGTAGTACGGGAGGAAACTGAAGATCTCGGGGGAAACCCACGCAGGTTACAGGGAGAACTCCGCACAGGCAGCACCTGTAGTCAGGATGGAACCCGGGTCTCTGGCGCTGTAAGGCAGCAACTTGAGGAAGGACCTTTGAGGAAGGACATTCTTGCTATTGAGGGAGTGTAGCGTAGGTTCACAAGGTTAATTCCCGGGATGGCAGGACTGTCATATGTTGATAGAATGGAGCGGTTGAGCTTGTATACTCTGGAATTCGGAAGGATGAGAGGTGATCTTATTGAAACATATCAGATTATTAAGGGCTTGGACACGCTAGAGGCAGGAAATATTTTCCCGATGTTGGGGGAGTCCAGAACCAGGGGCCACACTTTAAGAACAAGGGGTAAGCCATTTAGAACGGAGATGAGGAAAAACCTTTTCACACAGAGAGTTGTGAATCTGTGGAATTCTCTGTCTCAGAGGGCGGTGGAGGCCGGTTCTCTGGATGCTTTCAAAAGAGAGTAAGATAGAGCTCTTAAAGATAGCGCAGTCAGGGGATATGGGGAAAAGGCAGGAACGGGGTACTGATTGTGGATGATCAGCCGTGATCACATTGAATAGCGGTGCTGGTTCAAAGGGCCGAATGGCCTACTCCTGCACCTATTGTCTATTGTGCTGCGCCACCGTGTAATTTGGGATCTCTCAATCCAAAGTCTCCGTGCAGAAACAAACCTCAGATAAGATGTCCATTCCTGTTTCACTGAGGTTAAAGTGAGAGGGGGAAAATAATTTCGAAATTGGTTATTTTTATGTACAGTTCAAGGAACAATGGAATTTCTGACAGGATTCTCCATCTTGGCTGGGCCATTTGAGCACCTACATCAAGTGTGATGCCGAGACACAGAATGCTGGAGTAACTCAGCGGGACAGGCAGCATCTCTGGAGAGAAGGGATGGGTGACGTTTCGGGTCGAGGATCTTCTTCAGACTGCCCCTACCGTGACTGTCCAACGTATATCTTTCAAGCACCAATACTAAAACCATGGGCTTTATCACATATGTTGAAAGAACAGCAGATGCTGGTTTACACTGAAGATAGACAGAAAATGCTGGAGTAAGTAAGTAAGTAAGTTTATTGGCCAAGTATTCACATACAAGGAATTTGCCTTGGTGCTCCGCCCACAAGTAACAACATGACATACAGTGACAGTTACGAATGACTCAGAAAACACTAAACATTAATAATAATAAAACATTAATGATAAAACACCATTGATCAAGCATGTGAACCAACAAAATACCAGATCAATGGGAGGCTACAGATTTTTGGCTGTTCGTGGATCTACTCGTGGATAAAAACTGTTTTTATATCTGGCTGTGGCAGCTTTGACAGTCCGGAGTCGCCTTCCAGAGGGAAGTGATTCAAAGAGTTTGTGGCCAGGGTGAGAGGGGTCAGAGATGATCTTGCCCGCTCGCTTCCTGAGTAACACAACAGATCAGGTAGCTTCTCTGGAGTGAAGCAATAGGTTACGTTTTGGGTGGAGACCCTTCTTCTGTTCTGGTTAAGGCGCTGTGCACACGGCAGCCAACCGTCTTTATCTTTTTTTTTCTCTCTCACTTTTAATTACAAGTTTTCGTGTACCTTGTTGTGAGTTGTGACTGTTGGCAGACCAATTTCCCTCCGGGGACGAATATAGTTCTATCGTATCGTATCGTACATACTGGGGGGGCAATTTACAGAGGCCTTCTTCTTCTTGCGAATGAAACATAAAACAAAGGACTAGTTGGATCTCAAGCCGGGTGTTGAGCAGCCCAGGTTGTTGTCTCTGGGTCAATGTCTGCCAGACCCTGAGCTCCATTTGGTGGGTGGTAGAGCGGGCATCCAGAGATGACATGGTTGGCTGTCTGTTGTTCTGCTCCGCATTCACAGGCTGGGCTCTGGCTGAGCCCCCATCTCCACACGCTGGCATTGAAACGCCCAACTCCAGTACCAAGTCTGTTGAGCTTCACCCATGCTCCTCTGGGGAGGTCAGACCCTGGACATCTTTTATCTGGTGAAGGCCAATTAAGCTACAAACCTGCACGTCTTTGGGATTTGGAGGAAACGAGGAGACGCAGAAAAATGTGAGGTGTTGGAAAGTCGAAATAGGGCAGGACCAACGTAGTGAATGGTGGGGGTCTGGGGAGTGTTGTAGAGCAGAGGGATCTAGGAGAGCGGGTACATGAAGGTTCCTTGAAGGTGGCATCACAGGTGGTCAATAAGGCTTTTGGCACATTGCCCTTCATCAGTCAGAGTACTGAGAATAGATGTTGGGAGGTCATGTTGCAGTTGTATAAGGCGTTGGTGAGGCCGCATTTAGAGCATTGTGTTCAGTTCTGGGCACCATGTTTCAAGAAAGATGTTGTTAAGTTGGAAAAGGTGTAGAGAAAATTTACAAGGATGTTGCCAGGACTAGAGGGTGTGAGCTATAGGGAGAGGTTGGGCAGGCTGGGATTCTATTCCCTGGAGAGCAGGAGGATGAGGGATGATCTTATGGAGGTGTATAAAATCACGAGGGGAGTAGATCAGGTGGACGCACAGAGTCGCTTGCCCAGAGAGGGGGAATCGAGAAACAGAGGGCATAGGTTTAAGGTGAAGGGGAAATATTTAATGTGAATCTGAGAGGCAACTTATTCACGCAAAGGGTGGTTGGTGTACGGAACGAGCTGCCGGAAGAGGTAAGGGCCTGTCCCACTCAGGCGTCATTTGCGTGTCATTTACGCAACATCATTTACGCGTCATGACGCACGACGCACGCGTCATGACGCGCTTATGGTGCGCATTACGCGCGCATGGTGCGTGCTGACGTAGGCAGTGACGCCCGGTCATGCGAGGCACCCCAGGATTTTGGGATGAACAAAATGTGCAAATGACACCCAAGTGGGACAGACCCTGTAGTTCACCGTTTTGGCTGTTTGGCTTCAACTTAAACTCCTGGCAAAGCCCAAAGCCATGAGAAACTGGGCGGCACGGTGGCGCAGCGGTAGAGTTGCTGCTTTACAATGCCAGAGACCTGGGTTCGATCCTGAGTGCAGGTACTTGTCTGTTTGGAGTTTGTATGTTTTTCCCGTGACCTGCGGGGGTTTTCTCCAGGAGCCCCGGTTTCCTCCCACAGTCCAAAGACATATAGGTTTGGGGGCCTATTGTTGTTAAAATTGGAAATTGTTCCTAGTGTGTGTAAGATAGTGTTAAGGGCCTGTCCCATGAGCATGCGACCTGCATGCGGCAAGCGCGAACAAACCAGAAGCGGGGGCCGTGCGGGAGCCGCGCGGAGGTCAAATGATCCCCGTACAGGGCTGGTCCCACCAGCATGCACCTGCATGCGGCGAGCGCAACCAAACCGGAAGTGGGGGCCGCGCGGAGGTCGAGTGAGTGATGTGAAGTTCGAACGAATTCCGCGGGAAGTTCGCGCGTGACGTACGGCGTCAAGACGCTGCATACGGTGTCGAGACGCTGCGCGCGCCCGTCGAGGCGGTGCATATGGCAACGAGGTGGCTGCGGGTCGGCAGGCCGTTGCCGCGCGGAATTTTTGAACACGGTCAGTTTTTCGGAGCCCCGCGCGATGTCGGGACCAGCTCCGCACAACTCCATACGGCTCCGGCGATCGAAGTGGGACCGGCCCCGCGAGGCCGTACGGCTCAAGCGACCACGTTAGGTCGCGCTTGCCGCATGGAGTCGCATGCTCGTGGGACAGGCCCTTTAGTGTGCGGGGATCGCTGGTCGGCTGGTAGGCTGAAGCGGCTGTTTCCGCGCTGTATCTCTGACTAAAGATGTTGCCTGACCTGCTGAGTTACTCCAGCACTTTGAGTCTTTTCACTGTCCCTCAGTACGCACGACAATAATAACCTTAAACCTAAACTTAAATGTATTTAACATGACTTTCCCAATGCAGAACTGTTCAAAATATAAATTAGTTAATTTTAAAGAAAAAATGTTAAGTATCACTAAATTATTTAAACTTTGGATTTATTTTACCAAAGCCAACCAATGTCAGTGCATGTTTACCGCTTTGCATTGCAACATACATTATTACATTGCAACCTGTCGTTAAGCTGGAAAGAGTACAGAGAAGATTTACGAGGATGTTACCAGGACTTGAGGGCCTGAGCTACAGGGAGAGGCTGGATAGGCTTGGACTTTATTCGTTGTAGTGCTGGAAGAAGAGGGGTGATTGTATAGAGGTGTATAAAGGACACATATAGACATAGGTTTAAGGCGAAGGGAAAAAGATTTAATAGGAATCTGAGGGGTAACTTTTTCACACAAAGGGTGGTGGGAGTATGGAATCAGCTTCTGGAGGAAATAGTTGAGGCAGGGACTATCCCAACGTTTAAGAAGCATTTAGGCAGGTAAATGGATAGTATAGGTTTAGAGGGATGTGGCTCAAATGCAGGCAGGTGGGACTAGTGTAGATGAGACATGTTGTCCAGTGTGGGCAAGTTGGGCCGAAGGGGCTGTAAGACTCAATGACTCTATTAGAGCATGAGGGGAATAGCTACGGAGAATGCACTTTTACTCAGGGTAGGGAAATCACAAACCAGAGGACATAGGCTTAAGATGAGAGGGGCAAGATTCAATACAAACCTGAGGGGAAACCTCATCACTTCGAGGGTGGTGGGTGTATGGGACGAGCTGCCAGAGGAGGTAGTTGGGGCAGGTACCATAACAGCATTTAAAAGACACCCGGACAGGTACATGGATAGGAAAAGTTTAGAGGGATCTGGGCCAAATGCAGGCAAATGGGACCAGCTTAGATGGGGCATCTTGGCCGGCATGGACGAGTTGGGCCGAAGGGCCTTTTTCCATGCTGTATGACTCAATGGCTCTATAACAAACAAATGGAGATTAAGGGCGGCACGGTGGTGCAGCGGTAGAGTCGCTGCCTTACGGCGCTTGCAGTGCCAGAGACCCTGGTTCAATCCCGACTACAGGTGCTGTCTGTATGGAGTTTGTACGTTCTCCCCGTGACCCACGTGAGTTTTCTCCGAGATCTTTGGTTTCCTCCCACACTCCAAACACGTACAAGTATGCAGGTTAATTGGCTTGGTATAAGTGTAAATTGTGCTTAGTGTGTGTAGGATAGTGTTAATGTGCGGAGATTGCTGGTCGGTGCGGACTCGGTGGGCCGAAGGGCCTGTTTCCGCGCTGTATCTCTAAAACTAAAACTAAAAAACAGCATTTAAAAGACACTCAGACAGGTGCGTGGATAGGAAAGGTTTAGAGGGATCTGGGCCAAATGCAGGCAAATGGGACTAGCTTAGATGGGGCATCTTGGCCGGCATGGACGAGTTGGGCCGAAGGGCCATTTTCCGCGCTGTATGACTCATTGGCTACACGACATACAAATGAAGATTAAGTCAGGGCTTGTCTGTTCATGCTGCAGTTGCAATTTTGTCATGGGCTGAACAACATAATTGATGAATGTCCTCTCCACACATTTAGAATAAAGTGAAACTAAGTATTTACCACGTCTCTATAAACCTTTCCTTCATGTGGGGCAGGAATCAATCAGAAGGGTCGGGATGATTACAGTGCAGAATACGTAAATTGTGCTTCATACTACAACATATATCATGTCATGCATTTATAAGCAGATAAGAAAGTTTATCAAACAACCTTTTATGAGGAAGTGCCCTTTGATTGCGGTCTGGAAGGAGTCTGTAGGGGTAGAAGGATGAGAGGGTAGTCACATGTAACATTCTTAAGGGATTGGACAGGCTAGATGCAGGAAAAATGTTCCCGAAGTTGCGGGGAGTCCAGAACCAGGGGTCACAGTTTAACAATGAGGGGTATGTCATTTAGCACTGAGATGAGGAAAAACGTTATCACCCAGAGAGTTGTGAATCTGTAGAATTCTCTGCCAAAGAAGGCAGTGAAGGCCAATTCACTGGATGTTTTCACACATAGGGTTGTGGGTGTCTGGAATGAGCTGCCAGAGGAGGTAGTTGTGGCTGGGATTATCCCAATGTTTAAGAAACGGTTAGACAGGTACATGGATAGGACATGTTTGGAGGGATATGGACCAAGCGCAGACAGGTGGGACTAGTGTAGCTGGGACATGTTGGGCAAGTTGGGACTAGTTGGGACTGGTGGGACTAGTGTAGCTGGGACATAATGTGGGCAAGTTGTGCCGAAGGGCCTGTTTCCACACTGTATCACTCTATGATTCTAGAGTTAGATTTAGCTCTTAGGGCTAATGGCATCAAGGGATATGGGGAGAAAGCAGAACGGGGTACTGATTTTGGTTGATCAGCCAAGATCATATTGAATGGCGATGCTGGCTCGAAGGGTCGAATGGCCTACTCCTGCACCTATTTTTCTTTTTTTCTATGTATGATTTGGGTGGAAGATGGAGGGAGATTTAGCTCTTAGGGCTAACGGAATCAAGGGATATGGGGAAAAAGCAGGAACGGGGTCCTGATTTTGGATGATCAGCCATTATTATATTGAAGGATTTGAGTATAGGAGCAGGGAGGTTCTACTGCAGTTGTACATGGTCTTGGTGAGACCACACCTGGAGTATTGCGTACAGTTTTGGTCTCCTAATCTGAGGAAAGACATTCTTGCCATAGAGGGAGTACAGAGAAGGTTCACCAGACTGATTCCTGGGATGTCAGGACTTTCATATGAAGAAAGACTGGATAGACTCGGCTTGTACTCGCTAGAATTTAGCAGATTGAGGGGGGATCTTATAGAAACTTACAACATTCTTAAGGGGTTGGACAGGCTAGATGCAGGAAGATTGTTCCCGATGTTGGGGAAGTCCAGGACAAGGGGTCACAGTTTAAGGATAAAGGGGAAATCCTTTAGGACCGAGATGAGAAAAACATTTTTCACACAGAGAGTGGTGAATCTGTGGAACTCTCTGCCACAGAAGGTAGTTGAGGCCAGTTCATTGGCTATATTTAAGAGGGAGTTAGATGTGGCCCTTGTGACAAAAGGGATCAGGGGGTATGGAGAGAAGGCAGGGATGGGATACTGAGTTGGATGATCAGCCATGATCATATTGAATGGCGGTGCAGGCTCGAAGGGCCGAATGGCCTACTCCTGTACCTATTTTCTATGTTTCTATGTTTCTATGAATAGTGGTGCTGGCTCGAAGGGCCGAATGGCCTACTCCTGTACCTATTTTCTCTGTTTCTGTGTACAGTAGTTAGTCTATTCATAGTTAAACTGCCTGACAGATGGGGTTCGACCTGAACCGCCACTTATTCCTTCTCTCCAAAGTTGGGGCCTGACCCGCTGAGTTACTCCAGCATTTTGTGTCTACCTTTAGTGTAAACCAGCATCTGCAGTTCCTTCTTACTAATATTTACGCGGCCTGGTTTTGAATTCACTCCACCCATTCCACTCCTTTCATCATTTTAAAAGTCCTTTTTTTGATTAAAAACCCCAGTCCCCATCTGGTGTTGTGAATCAAACATCTTTTCCCTTCTTAGACACAAAAAGCTGGAGTAACTCAGCGGGACAGGCAGCATCTCTGGAGAGAAGGAACCAGTCACTGAGTCTGAAGAAGGGTCCCGTCTCGAAACGTCACCCATTTCCTTCCTTCAGAGAAACTGCCTGTCCCGTTGAGTTACTCCATCTTTTTGTGTCCATCTTCGGTTTAAACCAACATCTGCAGTACCTTCTTACACATCTTTTCCCTTCTCTTCTTTGAACAGTCCCAGTTTTGTTTTTTGTTTTTCCTTCAACAAGGCCTTGTCCCTGGAATAATTTAAAAGCACACGTAAAAATAAAAATCTCAGCTTGTCACTGTCATTACTTTTAAGCACCAGTACTAAGTTACCATAATACTCTGCCTCCCTCTAGTCTTAAGAAATCAAACACAGATCATGCGATCGCAGCGGTAGAGTTGATGCCTTCCAGAGCCAGAGTCCCAGGTTCAATCCTGACTACGGGTGCTGCCTGTACGGAGTTTGCACGTTCTCCCCTTGTCCAGTGTGGGTTTTCTCCGGGTGCTCCGCTTTCCTCCCATGCTCCAAAGACGTGCGGGTTTGTAGGCTAATTGGCTTGGCAAAATTGTAAATTGTCCCTAGAGTGTGTCGGCTTGTGTTAGCGTGCGGGGATCGCTGGTCGGCGCAGACTCTGTTTCCACGCTGTATCTCTAAACTAAATTAAACTAAACTAAAGTTGCTGCTTGACCCACTGAGTTGTTTAGTCATAGTTATACAGTGCGGAAACAAGCCCTTTGGCCCAAGTCATCAATGCCAACCAAGATACCCCATCTAAGCTAGCCCTATTTTGAACAGTTTAGGCCCATTTGCCTCTAAACCTTTCACCTGTCCAAGTGTCTCTAAAATGCTGTGATAGAACCTGCTTAGTTTAGTATATTGTCACGTGTACCGAGGTACAGTGACAAGCTTTTGGTTATGTGCTAACCAGTCAGCAGAAAGACAATACATGATTACAATCGAGCCGTCCACAGTGTACAGATACATGCTAAAGGGACTAATGTCTAGTGCAAGACAAAGTCCAATAAAGTCCGATTAAAGATAGTCCGAGAGTCTTCAATGAGGTAGATAGTAGCTCAGGACCGCTCTCTAGTTGTTGATAGGATGGTTCAGTTACAATCCTGATTTAACCACTTCCTCTGGCAGCTCGCTCCATACCACCATCTGAGTGAAAGGGTCGCCCCTCTGCTTTCTATTAAATCTTTCCCCCTGACCTTTAACCTATGACCTTTGGTTTTAGATTCCCCAACTCTGGTTTACACAGGGAGTTGTGAGTCTGTGGAATTCTCTGTCTCAGAGGGCGGTGAGGGCTGGTTCTCTGGATACTTTCAAGAGAGAGCTAGATAGGGCTCTTAAAGATAGCGGAGTCAGGGGATATGCGGAGAAGACAGGAACGGGGTACTGATTGTGGCTGATCAGCCATGATCCCATTGAATGGCGGTGCTGGCTCGAAGGGCCGAATGGCCTACTCCTGCACCTATTGTCTATTGTCTATTGTTTTGTTTAGTTTAGTTTATTGTCACGTGTACAGACATACAGTGAAAAGCTTTTAATGCGTGCTAACCAGTCAGTGGCAAGACAATACATGATTACAATCGAGCCGTCCACAGTGTACAGATACATGAAAATGGGAACAGTGTGAATAACTTTGAGTGCAAGATAAAGTCAGCGAAGTCCGATAAAAGATAGCCCAAGGGTCTCCAATGAGGTGGATAGTAGTTCAGGACTGCTCTCTGGTTGTGGTAGGATGGTTCAGTTGCCTGATAACAGCTGGGAAGAAACTGTCCCTGAATCTGGAGGTGTGCGTTTTCTCACTTCTATACCTTTTGCCTGATGGGAGAGGGGGGATGTCTGTATCTTTGTATCTGTGTCTCTGTGTCTTTGGGTGTAAGACTGCATTCACCATATCGATTCTCCTCATGATTTTATACACCTCTATAAGATCACCCACCCCCTTAGCTTTCTGCATCACAAGGAATAAAGTCCTAGCTTGTCCAACCTTTCCCTATTGCTCAGGCCCTTGTGTCCCGGTAACATCCTCGTAAATCTTCTCTGCACTCTTTCCAGCTTAATGACATCCCTCTAACAGCAGGGTGGCCAAAACTGAACACAAAAGACAGACACAAAAAGCTAGAATAACTCAGCGGGCCAGGCAGCGTCTCTGGAGAGAGGGAATGGGTGACGTTTCGGGTCGAGACCCTTCTTCAGACTGGTTAAGGGCCTGTCCCACGATGCGAGTTCACCCAAGAGCTCTGCCCCCAGTTTAAAAAAAAATCAAACTCGTGGTAAGTACGTAGAATGTACGTAGCGGGTACGTCGGAGCTCGTGGATGTCTCGTAGCGGCTCGTAACGCTAACGGCAGGTACTCGGGAAACGCGGAAACTTGTGAAGTTTTTTCAACAGTGTGAAAAATGTCCAAGAGTAAAAAAATACTGGTGATGAGGTACCACGAGTTTGATTATTTCTTTAAATCGGGAGAGCTCTTGGGTAAACTCGCATGGTGGGACAGGGGCTTTAGGGATAAGGGAAACGAGAGCTATTGATGATGATGTGAAGAGATAAAGAACAATGAATAAAAGATATGAAAAGAAAAGTAACAATGTTAAAGGAAACAGGCAAACAAAATGTTTGTTGGACGTCTTCTTTTATGTGGTGGGTGGGGGAGGGGAAGGGGGAAACTTTATTTCCTAGTCCCTACCTGGTCGGAGAGGCGGCTTCCCTCCGAGCTACTTCTTTGCCCCTTCCTCGCGGCCTACCATCGAGACTGGAGCGGCGTCTCCTGTCGGGACCGGCCAGAACCCCAGCTTCGGCGGCGGCGCAGCACTGAGACACCGTCACGGAGCGGGCGATGCCTTACCGGGTCGCCGTGCGGTAAGCTCCGGAGTGCTGTGACCGCCGACTCCAACATCGAGGAGCTGCGGTCTGCGGAGCGTCCAGCCGCGGGCTGCGCTGGATTTAAAACACCGCGGAGCCTGGGATCTCTCGCCGAGATCGCCAGAGTCGGAGCTCCGACCAGCGCGGCCTGTGGACATCGGGAGCCGTGGTCTCCGGGGAGGAAGCGACCCTTCCAGACACTCCAAGCTGCTGAGGAGTGTTTCTCCCGACGCCGGTGCTCCATCATCCGGCAAGAGGGCCTGAAAACATCAGACTGGCTGCGGAGGCCACAAATAGGCCCCAACCTCGGGTGTTTCACAGAGGAAAAGGACTGAACTTTCTAGTGCCTTTCTCCACAGATTCTGCTGTGGGGGGACGTTCATGTTGAATTCTATAATGTGTTGTGTCATTTAAATTTTTTAAATTTTTCTATGGATGTACAGAAACCTAATTATTTATTCTATGTAAAGCACTTTGGTTTCAACGCAAATTGATTTAAACGTGCTATATAAATAAAGGGATAGAGAGAGAGAGGGAATGGCGGGGCGACCTGAAGTCAGAGAACTCAATATGCCACTGGGCTGTAAGCTGCCCAAGCGAAATATGAGGTGCTGTTCCTCCAATTTGCATTTAGCCTCACTCTGACAATGGAGGAGGCCTAGGACAGAAAGGTCTGTGTAGGAATGGGAGGGAGAATCCAAGTGTCTGGCAACTGGTAGACCAGGTAAGTTCAAGCGGGCCGAGCGAAGGTGAACACGGTTCCTTTCCTTTTTGGCCCCAGATTCCAGCATCTGCAGTCTCGTGAGTATCTGTAATAGTTTTGGATAACTTACAGTAGATACGTAGAAATACGTCAACTGTCTGATGTGTTCAGGACAGGTGATGTCAGCATGCATGAAGGTGAGGATTTGGAGCCTTACATGATATAAACACTTAATATAGCCTCGCATACAATGGCCTGCTTGTTTCAGGGTGTGCAACCCTGGTCTCATGGGAAAAAAAATGGATCAAACATTTGATAAAAAGCAAATCACGTAATTTGATAAGGACTGCACACAAGGAAAGGGCATATTATTTTACCTGCATTGATAAAGGACCCATTCATAAGAGTGTAAACACAATGAACTGCAGATAGAGTCATAGAGTGATACAGTGTGGAAACAGGCCCTTCGGCCCAACTCTCCCACACCGGCGAACAATGTCCCAGCTACACTAGTCCCACTTGCCTGCGCTTGGTCCATAACCCTCCAAACCTGTCCTATCCATGTACCTGTCCAACGGTTTCTTAAACGATGGGATAGTCCCAGCCTCAACTACCTCCTCTGGCAGCTTGTTCCATACACCCACCACCCTCTGTGTGAAAAAGTTACCCCTCTGATTTCTATTAAATCTTTTCCCCTTCACCTTGAACCTATGTCCTCTGGTCCTCGATTCCCCTATTCTGGGTTAAAGAGTAGGGGAATCAGTGCTGGGACCGCAGCTATTTACAATATACATTAATGATTTAGATAAAGGGATTAAAAGTAACATTAGCAAATGCAGATGACACATTGCAGATGACACAAAGCTGGGTGGCAGTGTGAACTGTGAAGAGGATGCTATGAGGATGCAGGGTGACTTGGACAGGTTGGGTGAGTTGGCAGATGCATGGCAGATGCAGTTTAATGTGGATAAATGTGAGATTATCCACTTTATTGGCAAAAACAGGAAGGCGGATTATTATCTAAATGGTGTCAAGTTGGGAAAAGGGGAAGCACAACGGGATCTGGGGGTCCTTGTTCATCAGTCAATGAAAGTAAGCATTCAGGTACATCAGGCAGTGAAGAAAGCGAATGGCATGTTGGCCTTCATAACAAGAGGAGTTGAGTATAGGAGCAAAGAAGTCCTTCTGCAGTTGTACAGGGCCCTAGTAAGACCACACCTGGAATATTGTGTGCAGTTTTGGTCTCCAAATTTGAGGAAGGACATTCTTGCTATTGAGGGAGTGCAGCTTACGTTCACTCACTAAGTTAATTCTTGGGATGGCGGGACTGCCATATGTTGATAGAATGGAGCGGCTGGGCTTGTATATTCTGGAATTTGGAAGGATGAGAGGAGGTCTTAATTAAACATATAAGATTATTAAGGGTTTGGACACGCTAGAGGTAGGAAACATGTTCCCGATGTTGGGGGAGTCCGGAACCAGGGGCCACAGTTTAAGAATAAGGGGTAAGTCATTTAGAATGGGGATGAGGAAAAACTTTTTCACACAGAAAGTTGTGAGTCTGTGGAATTCTCTGCCTCAGAGAGCGGTGGAGTCCATTCATGCCATCCTTCAGAAGAAGGGGAATGAGGCGGGGCTAATAAGAAATGAGAGGCGCCAGTTCCAAGAGCCTTTTCAGACCCTAAAGGGAGGGCAGAAGGTTAGGGTCGGCTCCAATCCTTCACCGGGGGCGGGTAAAGGATCTAGTGTACTTTCAAAATGAAGCTCACTATAGCCAGCCTGAATATCAATGGGGGCAGGGGGTCTCTCCGTAGGTTTCACCATCTCTCAGTGCTCAGGGACGGGAGGTATGCGGTGAGCTTCCTGCAGGAAACACACACTGTGGCTAGTGATGAACCCACCTGGCTCCTGGAGTGGGAGGGGGGGGTCTACATGAGTCATCTCAGCTCCAATTCGAGTGGAGTGGCCTTCCTGTTGGCCCCGCCTTTCCAGCCAGAGATCCTCAAAGTGCAGAGCATTGTACCAGGCCGTTTGCTGTATCTGGCCGTGCGCTTGGATGGCGTGCCATTACACTTCATTAATGTGTACGCCCCCAAGATCGGCGTAATGCAGACGCGCTTAACAAGGGAAGTGACCACGTTGTTGAACACTATCGACCGTGGGGAGTGTGTTTTCCTTGGGGGAGATTTTAATTGTGCCCTCGAGGCAAGAGATCGCTCTGGCGTTCAGCGTGACCCTGGTGCAGTAAAGACTTTAAGGGAGATGGTGGACTCTTTTGAGCTGGTAGATGCTTGGCGGAATTTCCACCCCGACTCGAACGCCTTCTCGTACAGGTTTGAGGGTGGTGGTTCCCGTATTGATCATTTATACGTGTCCAAGGCCTATGTCTCCTGTGTTTCGGCGGCCTCCATGCAGCCGGCACCATGCTCTGGTGCGAGTGGATTTTATCCCGATGCGCACACGAGCTGGGTCCGCGTACTGGCATTTTAATAGTCAGCTGTTGGAGGATCGCCGATTCCAGGATTCATTCAGGCAGTTCTGGGCGAGGTGGAGAGAGAGGCAGGGGCGTTTCCTTTCCCTAAGGCAGTGGTGGGACGTGGGGAAGGCCTACGTCCGTCTGTTTTGCCAGGACTACACGAGGGGGTCGACTAAGAGGCGAGACTCTGAGATCGGACGGCTTGAGAGAGAGTTGCTCGACTCGGGGGCACATCTGGATCAGACTGGTGGGGCTTCATGTGAGTGGGAGGAATACCAGGAGAAGAAGGGAGCACTGAGGGACTTGCAGCTTAGGAGATCCCGGGGTGCGTATGTGAGGTCGCGAGTCCAGATGTTACACGATCTGGACCGTGCCTCCCCCTTTTTCTTTTCTCTGGAGAAGGGGCGAGGAGCCCGCAGGCAGCTTGTTGAGTTGCTTGCGGATGATGGCTCCTCTGTCACAGATCCAGAGAGCATTGGTGCCTCGGTTGGGTCTTTCTACAAGACTCTGTTCTCAGCAGGCACATCGAGTGGGGAGGCACAAGAGGTCCTGTGGGAGGGCTTACCTGCTGTGTGCAATGATGTGGCTGAACACCTGGATGATCCCCTAACTCTGGAGGAGATGACTGATGCCCTGCACCAGCTCAAGAGGGGCAAGTCTCCAGGGCTGGATGGGCTGACTGTGGAGTACCTTAGAGCCTTCTGGGATGTCCTGGGGGATGACTATATGAAGGTCCTGGGAGAGAGCCTGGCGACCGGGGAGATGCCCTTCTCGTGGCGCAGGGCAGTCGTTGTCCTGCTGCCCAAGAAGGGCGATCTCCGCCTTTTGAAGAACTGGCGCCCGGTCTCTCTCCTCAGCACGGACTATAAAGTTTTTGCCCGGGCATTAGCGAATCGCCTGGGTCCCGTGTTGTCCCAGGTGATCCACCCTGACCAGTCGTACACAGTCCTGGGCCGGTCCATCCAGGACAATGTTCATCTAGTCCGGGACCTGATCTATCTGACCCAGGGAGCTGGTCTGTCGGTCGCCTTTCTCTCCCTCGACCAGGAGAAGGCGTTCGACAGGGTGGAGCATGATTACCTTCTGGGGACTCTGCAGGCGTTCGGATTTGGACCACAATTTGTGGCCTGGGTTCGACTTTTATACACTGCTGTGGAATGCCTTGTTAAGGTCAACGGCTCTTTGTTGGCCCCCTTTCCCTTTGAGAGGGGTGTTCGTCAGGGATGTCCCATGTCCGGCCAGCTGTACTCCATCTGTGTTGAGCCTTTCCTGTGTCTTCTCCAGAGACGGTTGACAGGCCTGGCTTTATCAGGGCCGGGGATGGAGGTGGTCCTCTCGGCCTACGCCGACGATGTCATTCTGATGTTCACCGACCCTGTTGACCTGCGGAGGATGCGTGAGTGCCAGCGGGTTTTCTCGGCTGCTTCCTCCGCCAAGATCAACTGGGGGAAGTGTTCTGGTCTCTTGGTGGGTGGGTGGCAGGTGGACTCCCTGCCGGAGGAGATGGCAGGTTTTGCGTGGAATACCACGCACCTCCTCTATCTGGGGGTCTACCTGAGTCCCGATGAGAGGGGGTGGCCGGCGAACTGGCAGGAGCTGGAGGCGAAGGTGATTGCCCGGCTGGGACGTTGGTCCGGCCTACTTGGTGTGCTCTCTTACCGGGGCAGGGCTGTAGTTATAAACCAGCTGGTGGCCTCTCTGCTGTGGTACCGGATGGCCACTATGGCGGGAGTTGCCTGGCTTTTACCGTGACCTCTTGAAGGCCAGGAATTTGGTCACCTTCAGCCAGGGCCCTACTCCTCAGGGGAGGGGGGTGTCGTGGCTGTGATGGTGGGTGTTGAGGAGAGACGTGTGCATGGAACGATTCCGGACGAGCTTGCCCCCGTTCAGTCGGAATTGTTCATAGGGCCCAAGGCACGGGTCCCTCCCCGAGAGCCGGTCCCATGCAACATGAGCCGCCTTTCCGAGATGCCCAGCGTACCGTTCTGTGACGCGGAGAGGCGCGTACTGTACAGGCTGCTCCTGCACACTCTCCACTTCCTCGCCCTCGTCTTTCGTCCAGACACACCCTGGCGGTCCGTGTTACCACCTGACGAGGGGAGCGGTCCCCAGTGGAGGTCTCTCTACAAGGGAGTCCTGCCCCTTTACATCGGGGAACTGGGGTGGAGAGTATTGCACAAAGCCGTGGCCTGTAACAGGTATTTGAGCCGGTTCACGGACTCTTCCCCTGCTTGTCATTTCTGCGGTGAGGTAGAGACCGTGTTCCATGTGTACATAGAGTGTGAGAGGTTGCAGCCACTGTTCGAATATCTGAAAGGGCTGCTCCTCAAGTTTTGGCTACATTTTAGTCCAACACTATTAATTTATGGGCACCCGGTGCAGAGGGGGGAAGGATGGGAGGGAGGAGTGGGCCTCCCTGTCGGTCTGCTCCTGGGCCTGGCCAAGATGGCCATTCGCGGGTCCAGACAGCGGGCAGTCGATGGCCGCACAGCGGTCGCCTGCCTGCCCCTTTTCCGGGGTTACGTCCGAGCTCGCGTGTCCCTAGAAAAGGAACACGCAGTGTCCATGGGGACTGTGGAGGCCTTCTGTGCACGCTGGTCACCACAGGAGGTTGAATATATTATCGATAAGAATGTTAATATTTTAATTTGATAAATTTGTTTAAGTGTTAAGAGGGAACACGTGGTGTCCATGGGGACTTTGGAGGCTTTCCATGAATACTGGTCGCCGATGAAGGTCGAGTGTTTTGTTGATAAACGGAACACTCGACCTTCAACGGCCATTCGTGGGTCCAGTTGACATTGACGTTATTAATTTGACGATCATTTGTTTGTAAACTGTCAGCATAGGCAGTCTTTGATTGTGTTAATACTCTATGTTTATTTTTATTTTTTGAATAAAAGTAGTTTCATAATAAAAAAATAAAAAAATAAAAAAAAGAGGGCGGTGGAGGCCGGTTCTCTGGGTACTTTCAAGAGAGAGCTGGACAGAGCTCTTAAAGATAGCGGAGTCAAGGGATATGGGGAGAAGGCAGGAAAGGGGTACTGATTGTGGATGATCAGCCATGATCACATTGAATGGCAATGCTGGCTCGAGGGGCTGAATGGCCTACTCCTGCACCTATTGCCTATTGTCTATTGTCTATTGTCTATTGTCTATTGTCTATTAACTCTGTGCATCTACCTGATATATTCCTCTCATGATTTTGTATACCTCTATAAGATCTCCCCTCATCCTCCTAGGCTCCATGGAATAGAGACCCAGCTTACTCAACCTCTCCCTATAGCTCACACCCACTAGTCCTGGCAACATCCTCGTAAATCTTTTTATTCGGGTCGCGGGGAGAACGTCCAAATTCCGTGCAGTCAAGCACCCGTAGTCGGGATCGAACCCGGGTCTCTGGCGCTTGCTGCCCTGGAGCTGTTAATTAAAGTTTTCCTGCCAGTTTGGACAAGCAATTTCTGGGAGAGTGGCCTAATTTACCATCAAAATAATTCGGCGACTGGGAATTGTATTCACCACTGTCTGGTCCTGTGGAACAAAAGGGTTCGTCAACCAAGAACTGGTTGAGAGATCAGGTTTCCCCACAGCTAACAATATCTTTAAAATAACAAAGTTCTAATGAAAAAAAAACATGTTCCGTGTTTCATATTCCTCTCGTCTCCCTTGTGTCTTCCATTCTGTGAAATATCCACAGATATTGGGGGAGTCCAGAACCAGGGGCCACAGTTTAAGAATAAAGGGTTAGCCATTTAGAACGGAGACGAGGAAAAACGTTTTAACCCAGAGAGTTGTGAATCTGTGGAATTCTCTGCCTCAGAAGGGGAGGCCAATTCTCTGGATGCTTTGAAGAGAGAGTAATGGGCCTGTCCCACTCGGCGATTTTTTCGCCCGCGGCCGGCATCATATCAGGGTCACCAAAAGATTTTGACAATTTCAAAACCCAGCGGCGACAAATAAATGTTGCAAGGCTTGAAAAAACACCACGCATCAATACATCATCACGCCGCATCACTGCAGTGTCATACATCATCACAATACGTCATACGCCGAACAAATCGCCAAGTGGGACAGGCCCTTTAGATAGAGCTCTTAAAGATAGCGGAGTCAATGGATACGGGGAGAAGGCAGGAACGGGGTACTGATTGTGGAAGATCAGCCACGATCACAGTTCGAAGGGCCGAATGGCCTAATCCTGCACCTATTATCTATTGTCCAGCTATCAACCTCCTGGACTCCACTTATCCTGACATGTTGTGCAGTTCGAATGGCAATAATTCCACCATTGTTTGCCTTGCCTTGCCTCCAACAGCATTGTTCCACTGCTCTGGACTTGCTGAGCATCTCCACTGCTCCTCCTCTCACCCTTCCTTATGTTTTAACCTGATCTTTCTTCATATCGTTCAGTATAAAATTCGGTTCGGTAATAACAAAATCACGAGAGGATTAGATCGGGTGGGCGCACTGTGTCCCTTGTCCACAGCAGGAGGAATCGAGGACCAGAGGACATAGTTTTAAGGTGAGCGGGGAAATATTTAATGGGAATCAGAGGGGTAACTTTTTCCACACAAAGGGTGGTGGGTGTATGGAACGAGCTGCCGGAATAGGTAGTTGAGGCTGGGACTATCGCAACAGGTTCAGAGATTATATGGGCCAAACGCAGGCAGGTGGGACTAGGGTAGATGGGACATGTTCGCCGGTGTGGGCAAGTTGTGCTGAAGGGCTTGTTTCCACACTGTATCACTCTATGTCTCCTATTCCATTGTTTGAAAGCAATTACACAAATGCATATTGTTTAAGAAAGAACTGCAGATGCTGGAAAAATCGAAGGTAGACAAAAATGCTGGAGAAACTCAGCGGGTGAGGCAGCATATGTGGCGAGAAGGAATAGGCGATATTTGTTTAGTTTAGTTTAGAGATTCAGAGCGAAAACAGGCCCTTCGGCCCACCGAGTCCGCACCGATCAGCGATCCTTGCACATTAATACAATCCGACACACACTAGGGACAACTCATATTTACACCAAGCCAGTTAACCTACAAAAATCTACGTCTTTGGAGTGTGGAAGGAAACCGAAGATGGTGGAGAAAACCCATGCAGGTCACGGGGAGAACGTACGAACTCCGTACAGACAGCGCCCGTGGTCGTTTCGAACCCGGGTCTCCGGCGCTGCAAGCGTTGTAAGGCAGCAACTCTGCCGCTGCGCCACCGTGCCGCCCATTGTTATCTTTGGTAGAGCCAGACCTCAGGTGCAGTCTGTGTGGAGTTTGCATGTTCTGTCTTTGACCGCGTGGGTTTCCTCTGGGTGCACTGGTTTCCTCCCACATCCCAAAGAATGGTAGGTTAGTCGGCCCCTGTAAATTGCCTCCCAACGAAGCTAAATGAAACTAAACTAAACGACCAGGCAATGGGAGGGACGTGAGTGCGCGGGATGACTGGACAGAGGCGAAGGCTGGAACAGGTTTTTTAGGCCAACTGCGGTTGGAACTGTGAAATGGTAGTAAAACCTGCTGACATTTCCACTGGTGGGAGAGTCTAGGACTAGAGGTTACAGCCTCAGAATTAAAGGACGTTCTTTTAGGAAGGAGATGAGGATACATTTCTTTAGTCAGAGGGTGGTGAATTTGTGGAAGTCATTGCCACAGAAGGCTGTGGAGGCCAAGTCAGTGGGTATTTTTAATAGACAATAGGTGCAGAAGGAGGCCATTCGGCCCTTCGAGCCAGCACCGCCATTCAATGTGATCATGGCTGATCCACGATCAATACCCAGTTCCTGCCTTCTCCCCATATCCCTTGACTCCGCTATCTTCAAGAGCTCTATCTATCTTTCGCGTGAAAGCATCCAGAGAATTGGCCTCCACTGCCCTCTGTTGCAGGGAATTCCACAGATTGATTCTTGATTGGTGCGGGTGTCAGAGGTTATGGGAAGAAGGCAGGAGAATGGGGTTAGGAGGGAGAGATAGATCAGCCACGATTGAATGGTGGAGTAGACTCGATGGGCCGAATGGCCTATTTCTACCATTCCTTATGACCTAATGAATCTTGCATGTTGACTCAATGGGCAGTTTCTATGCACTATGTACCACATGGGGATTGTGCGTATGAACAGCAATAATCTTACTGATCTGTATGCAAAAAAATAATTGCACTGTACATTGTTGCAGGTGCTAATAAAGGAAACATTGGATCATAGAGAAAAGGAAAGTATTGGAACTGCTGGTACATAGAGTCATAGACTCGCCCATGCTGACCAAGATGCCCCATCTACGCTAGTTAGATGCTGGTATTGTACGAGCCTCCACCATCTCCTCTGGCATCTGGTTGTGAAAATGTTGCCCCTGAGGTTCCTATTACATTTTTCTGTCTTTCCCTCGCTTTCTCTCTCTCTCTCTCTCTCCCTTCAGCCTGTCACCCGCTCCCCCTCTCTCTGTCTGTT